>NC_056725.1:684278016-684283016 GCF_019279795.1 Protopterus annectens
CACATTATTACAATTTGCAACATGTGGAATTATTACTAAGGAGTTATTTAGCTATTTTGCAGTGGAGAAACCGCTAATACTGACTTTGCAGGTACTCTACAAAGTTCATAAAGATTCTCATAAACCCCTTTTAGGCTGATAGTGGCTAGTAGCAGATGGCTTACTGAACCACTTAGTATATATGTCGAAAAACAACTGAGACCGGTGCTAGAACATCACCCTTTTATTCTACATGACACCAAACAGATGTTACAAGAGCTTTACAAGTTTGTGAATGACAAAGGATGTAATGAAAGGTTGTTTAATGGCAACTTATGATGTGACCACACTGTTCACAGTGATCCCTAATACTATAGGGATCTGTATGGTTAAACATTTTCTAACACAATGTAGTAAGTACACTGAAAGTCATATAAATCTGTTATGTGATTTACTTAGCATCATTTTTTACAATAATGTATACCTATTTAATGGGAGCTACTATCACCAGTTGTTGGGTCTAGCTATGGGCACTCCCTGTGCCAATAGCTGCGCCAACATGGTGATGGCAGAGTGGGAGTTACATAAATTGATTTCACATCCTTTGGCGCAGCAATGTTTGGTATTATATAAAAGGTTTGTTGATGATCTTTGTATGTTTTGGAGAGGAAGTCAACTTGAGCTATTAAGATTTGTTGAGCATATGAATCATAGTTGTGAGTTTTTAAAATTTACTGGTGAATATTCTGCTACTGAAATGCATTTTTGGACATTTTGATCAGTACTGATGGAGAAGGACATTTACATACTGATAGGTATGTGAAAGATTGTTATCGTCCCTCTTATCTTCATAGGACTAGTATGCACCCCACACACATTTTCACTAATATTGTAAAAGGACAAGCTATGCGCTATTCTCGGTTAACTGATAGGGATAGCCATCTACATCAAGAGTTTGGCAGTATTAGTGCTGATTTTATTAATAGGGGGTATGATGAACAAGTGGTAAGTAAGGTTACCCATGAAGTCCAAATGATGAGAAAAGGAAGGGCTAAGCCTTATTTTGCAGAAGCTTTTAGATCCACCTATGACTCTATAGGACAGTGAATAAAATACCTTTTGTTTTTTCTTATACTAGGGATAATGTGGTGATCAGGAATATCCTGCAGTGTAACTGGAAAATATTACGCACTGATGAACAAATTACTCAAGTGATGGGGGATAAACCCTATATTACCTTTAAGAACACTAGGAACTTGAAACAAAGGTTGTGTTACCCTAAGGGGATTAGACAAGAAATAAGTACTGGTATAGGGGTCGGAACAACTAGATGTGGTGGTTGTAACTTTTGCACTTTCATACAAGAAGGCACTGAATTTAGGCATCCGGATACTAGCAGAGTGTATAGATTTGATGTTAATGCTGACTGTGATAGTAAGAACTTCGTCTACTTAGCACAAGGCATAATATGTTCTTCATTCTATGTTGGAAAGACGAATAGACGTCCTCGTGAATGCATTAGGGACCACAACTAATGTTATAGGCGAGGACATATAGTGCACTAGCTAAGCACACTATAGAAAATGAGGTTAGCCATCAGTTTAGATTTAGGGTGTTAGAGCTTGTATATGAAGATGCTAGGCTGGGGGATGTCTCTAATAAAACAGAAACTAGACAGCTTACTTGGATTGTGAGGTTAAGAGCCCATTTAGGTAAAGGGCTCAATGACCATATAGCCATTACAGACAAATTGAGAAGTAGGAAACTTAGGAAATAAATATAGATGTATCAAATGTCCTATATGTTTTTACAATGTTATTTTTTTATATTTTGTTATACATATTATATATTTTGTAAGATACATTGTTTACCTTTTAAGTTATATAAGTTTTAATATTTGTATATATTATGTATTATATATATATATATATATATATATATATATATATATATATATATTTTTTTTTTTTTTAGTACATTGTAGCTTTAAAGGTGATGCCTATGAATGATTGGTGCATATGAATTTTAATGAGTATAAAAGGATGTGACATCATTGTTTGAATTTGGTCTGATGAAGCAATTTATTTGTGGAAGGGCTCACCATTTGTACAATAAACTTTCTTGGATTATATTTCTTACTTCTTGACTCCTACTCCTCGACTTGCCTTAGAGTTTACAATATATATATATATATATATATATATATATATATACACACACACACACACACACACACACACACACACACATATATATATATATATATATGTGTGTGTGTGTGTGTGTGTGTGTGTGTATGGTTCCACTTGAAACCGTCGAATGGTCAGAACATCAAAGTTCTGATCATCGAGATCAGAACATCGATGTTCAGAACATCGGATGTTCAAAGTGAAAAGAAATAAACTTACAAAAACTATTTTATGCAGGGGGGCTTTGCCCCCCCTGAGCCCCCCACACCTCCCCTACTTTAATATTCCAACTCCAAGATCGCACTACAGTGGGGTAAGGGAAATCTCCCATTTACCGCTATATAAATGGGAGATTTCACGTACCCTACCTGCAATGCCAACACTCAGATGGCACACACACAACATGCAGGGCACCTTGCTGCCCTGCATACACACACAAAATTTTACATTTTTACTTACCTGGCACTTCCACTTTGAACCTTCGATGTTCTGGTCTCGATGATCAGAACTTCGATGTTCTGAGCATTCGACGGTTTCAAGTGGAACTATATATATATATATATATATATATATATATATATATATATATATATATATACATATACACACATACACACATATATATATATATATATATATATATATATATATATATATATATATATATTTACACACACACACATATATATATATATATATATATATATATATATATATATATATATACAGATTCTCCATATGGGCTTCTACTGAAATTAACTATGAAACTTACATTCTTGGAGATGTAAATATTGAGTGGAATAAAGTCAATAGTCCTACCTCCTCCCTATCCATTAACCTCTATAACTTTACTCAAATATTCCTCTCCATCACCCGACCCAACAAAATAAATTGCCCTGGATCCACTATAGATTGGATCCTTGTCTCCGATCCAAATAAAATAACCAGCTCTGGCACAATTCCTGACATCATTAGCGCCCACCTCCCAGCTTTCATTCATCAGTCAACTAGCTCTTCCCCACACCAGCATCAATTCATTCTCACTCACAACCTCAGTAGCTTCAACCCCACAACTTTCTCAAACATTTTCAAACAAATGAACTGGCAAATTCTAAACACCCTTCCTCTTGACAATGCTACAGACCACTTCAACTCTGTCCTCCTAGACACTTTAAACTCCCTAGCCCCTCCAAGAAACAAAAGGATAAAACTAATACAGTTCCTTGGCTATCCAAAGAGACAAATTATGCACCAAAGGGGCACACTATGGAAGCTTTACCAAAACAATAAACTGCCCAATACCTTGCTCCAATACAAACAGCTTCATAACCTTGCAAAACAGCTAATCACCAAGGACAAAAAAGTTCTACTACATCAAGCTCCAGTCCAATAACAATAAAAACCCCAAGCAGTTCTGGAAATCAATAAACTCACTCCTCAATCCAGGCTCCAAGAATAATGCCTGTCCTGACCCAAGTAAATCTGACCTTGAACTAGGCTCTGAATTTAACTCATCTTTCATAGAAACCATTTCTGACATGACCAAGACATTTACAAAATACAGCACCTCCACTCCTTCAATGCTCCAAAGTCACTAAATATACAGAACAGGAACACAATCACTGTACGTTTGAAAAGTTCTTTTGATTGACCAAGACATTTCCCAACAATAACCCACCAGCCTCTCACTCTTCCCCTTCTAACTTCCCTAATAATCCTCCCCTTATGTTCGAGCTGAAACCTGTCTCCATTAACCTTATAAAAACACTTCTGTCTAAACTTAAACCTTGCTCTATTGCTCCTGACAATATTCCCTCCTCCTTCCTAAAATGTGCTGCTGATGGTATAGCTCTCCCTATCAGCATCATTATTGACAGAGATCTATAAAGGAATCATACCGTCCCAAACTCTGGTGCTCAGCTTATATTCTTCCTCTTCATAAAGGAGGCAAAAACACCAGCATTTCAAATTGCTGCCCTATTGCTCTGCTCTCACCAATCTCCAAAATCCTAGAAAAGTGCATCCACCTCCAACGTATGCCTTTCCTGACCCAAAACAATCTTCTTACACCTACCCAACATGGCTTCCACCCAGGCCAAAGCACTATAACCACTCTACTCTCTTTCCTAGAAACTGTCAATCAAGCCCAAGATTCAGGACACTTGGTTTCTACTGTCTTGCTCGGTCGGTCTAAAACAATAATGTTTCCCACAAACACCTTCTCTATCATGTCTCAAACCTCCATCTCTCACCAAACACTTTATCCTGGTTCTCCAGTTACCTATCAGATAGATCTCAGGAAGTCAAATGGAAGAACTCCACCTCTTCCTTCTTACCTACTCCAATTGGTATACCACAGGGATCCATCCTTGGGCCTATGCTTTTTAACATATTCGTCAATAACTTTCACACTGCTATTCCTGATACCAAAATCATTCAATACACAGACAATTCAACCTTAGTTTGCTCTGCCTCAAACCTCTCTGAATTGCTGACTAAAACCCAAACTGCTTTTTCAACAACCGAAAATTCGATGCGCCAAAACCACCACTCTCTCAATGCAAATAAATCAAAAATTCTACTATTCCCTCCCACAAAAACCTACTCCTATGACAAAAATGCTTTCAAAGTCCTTAGTCAAACCAATTCACCTATAGAGTGGTTCATTCCACTAAACTACTTGGCATTACTATTGACGAACACCTCAAGTTTGATATCCATATTCAACAAAATATTAAGAAAACCCACCAAAAGCTAGGTATGCTATACAGGAACAATCGCTTTCTCTCCAACTCTACTAAGCATAATCTGGCCACTACTTATCTACTTCCT